>NC_040021.1:5809290-5817276 GCF_000972845.2 Larimichthys crocea
TAACACACCAGTGGCTCCACATGGAAATGAAAGGTAACTGCGTGAACATCTCATCGTGTCAGTTAAGTTAATCTTTTAGTAGTAAGTGCAGGCTTTCCTGTGAACAGACGGTCTTCTTAGTTGAAGAATATTTAAACCACCTCATCCATTTTGTCTCTCTGCTGTCACTGTAGCCAGCGTTCTTTGTTTATAGCTCCTTAGGTGGGATCTCTATCTGTTTGATGGGGGTCAGCTTTAAAGCCTTCACCAAGTAAAGCTTCTGCAATCTCGTTCTGTTGTCCTCGACTCTCCTTGATTGAAACTAAACAAAGCCTGATGCACACCGGGCGGATCGGTTTGTTGTGCAAAAGAAGGCGGTAAACTCTCACACACTCACACTTTCAGTCACGGCCTCGTTTAGAAGTTTTAGAACGAAACAGGAATGCACTCACGAGCTGATGAGCTCAGGATAACAAAGTTGTTTTCTCGACATAACAAGTTAATTATCCGGTTAGCGCAAGAAAAGGAAGGTGGTCTTATTGAGATAATTAACCTGTAATGAGAAAACAACTGTGTTATCCTGAGATAACATGATAAGGTTCATTCATGATCCTAAAAAAACAAACATTTAATTTCTAATCTTGAACATATGCAGGTCTAACAGGTCTTAACCAGGGAGCCGTGGGCCCGGACAGATAAACTCTGAGCTGATGGGGATTTTTGCCCGAGCGAAGCATCAAAGCATCTGATGCAATGATGGACTGAGAGAGGAAACTGGGTGCTTACTGTAGCCAGCATGTCTGTGTGTGTGTGTGTGTGTGTGGATGCAACAATATCTCACATTAAGCATGTCAACACACAGCATGTTTACAGCGATTCAGGCGTCATATTCTCGCTGCTGCTGCTGCTGGTGGTGGTGGTGGTGGTGGTGGTGGTGGTGGAGGAGACTAAAAATATTTGCTGGCCTAATTCAATAGAATCTTACTGGGACGGAGAGCGAGCGGGCAGCAGGCTTCAAAAGCAAGCCCGTCCTCTCTCTCTCTCTCTCTCTCTCTTTCATCTGCTGTTTAGTGTGCAAATGGAAAAAAATGGGCGTCGATACACTCACAAATCAATACATGCACTTACCAGCTAACTGTCGTCAAAAAAACAACAACATTGATACTAATGGACCACTCTGACCTGACAGACTGACACACACACACACACATCATCTCTACTCATGGATGGAAACTATAGCCTCCACTCTGGACCAACTGAATTATTGAGCAACAGTAAACAGGAAGAGAAGATCCCACTGGGAAGTGTGTGTGTGTGTGTGTGTGTGTGTGTGTGTGTGTGTGTGTTAGTAAGAGGTTGGGTGGGGGGATGCCCCACATTCGGTGCTCTTTTATTGCTACATGTCTCGTGACATTTATTTACACGTGCACACACGCAGACCCATGTTCGCATGTCTCTATCTTGCAAGGACTAGTGTGTAACATTTAGGATCATATAATATTCAGGAGGATGATCACCTGAAAGTAATCTTAACAATAAGCCCTTCATATTCACAGAGAGGTGCAGGTCTTCTTCCATGTTGCATGACCATGTTTCTACAGTAGAATAGCAAATACTGACTATAGGGTCTTTTAGCCATCGTAGTTTCTCCTGCATGCTTGGAAAGGTGGTGGAACATCTTGTAGTTAATGAGGTTAAATGGCAGGTCAGTAACATGATCTGGTATAAAAAGAGCATCTCAGACCACTTTGTGAAAAACTGCACTGGTTAATAGTGCAACGATTTAAGAATGATGTTTCTTAATGAAACAAGCGTATCATTTGCCAAATGCAACAAAAATTTGTGCTACTTTTAAATTACAGATGTGGTTTAAATATTTTGCACATCATCATTTTTACAGCGTGCCGACTTTTTTTTTTTTTGGAAACGGGGTTGTATTTGACCTCGCTGAAAAGGAAAATATTAAACTGTAATAATGTTTTGATATCTTCAGTCTCAAGCGTGGGACTCCCAGTAATTGTTGTGGTCGTGTACAACATGCAGTGTATCGGACACAATGATGCTGGGCGACCTCCAACCTCCTCCTCCAGATTTGATACAGGAAACGAATTACTACAAGATCCATCAGATATTTTACTTGATTCACTAACAAGTCTATCATAAAAACAAATCAGGGATTAATATAGTGTGTGTGTGTCTGTGTTAAATGTTGCAGAGGGCTCCTGGATTCCCTCAAGAGTGGAAACGGAGAACGACTTGGGGCTGACTGTGTGGAGGAAGGTGCTGGAAATAATTCATACATCATTTATATGAGCCACGGGGTGATAAAATTCAATATAGTGCATCATCTCCACTGGACCGAGTCTTTATTATAACACTGACAAATCTGAGTTCAGCTGCGTTTGCGTGTTTGACACAGACCTGCCTCTCACAAAAGCCCCCGGCAGAGCCATTCACACGAAGATACCAACATGGAAACAAACATTCAAATCCATCCTGCTTCTGCTGAGTCGCGATCATGCTCCTCTCTCTCACTGGTTTCTTCCTCCAGCTCCTCCTGGGGGATCCCAAAGGCGATTCCAGGCCAGATGGGGTATATAATCCCTCAGTATGCTCTGGGTCTGCCCTGAAGGAAATCCTTCCAGTTGTGGATGTGCCTGGAAAAACCTCCACAAGCATCCAACGGGCATCATAATCAGACATTTTTAACCGTGGAGGAGCAGCACCGTCATTAAAGGGTTAGAAACATTTCAGGTATTTCGGGTTCTACTCAAAGCTCATGACCTAAATCCAAAGGATGGTGCAGAAGTACTGTACTACACAAATATAGGTAGCTATAATGAGTTCTGGATGGTTTTTCACCTCTGTTTTACATTGTCGTGAACATTTTCTCGCAGACTGACAGGTATTGTGTAAATCGACAGATCGCCTTCAAGAAAGCACAGAGGGACTGTTGGAATCTCGATTGATGGCAGCGACAACAAAGATCTGCCTCGGAAGAACAAAAAACACCTCTACTTTCTCCGGCTCCGGCTCCCTCGTTGAGAGCTTGATAAGAGCTGAGAGCTGCGCGGAGACATGAAGGCGTTTGCGTGGGCTGCCGGACGGTGCGTGGGATAAAAAAAAACATCAAGAGTCCATACGTGACACAAGAGGAAGAAAAAGGCGAGGGATGGCCGCATGCTTGTGGTAAAACAGAGACGGTTTTATTTCTTTTCATCAGTCACGTGACAGCAGAGATGAAATAGAGATGTTAGAATAAAAGTTGATCACATTAAGCTTGTAGTTTAATTAAAATTGGTCTGGTATCCATTGTTTATCCTATTAAAATCCAAAGGTTTATTAAGGCCACACAGCTCAAGATTCTGAGTTTGTGTCAGTGTTTCTGGTTCAGATTTGTTGTTGATGACTGGGACGCAGAAGTGACAAAGGTTTCTAATTATAGTGACCTGACATGATGAATGACAGTTAATTCTCTTCTTAGAGAAGAGAACATAAAAGTGAAATGATTAAAATGTTTTTTTAAGGTTGGCTACTCACTCAGGTCAAAGGTTACGAAATGTTTGTGGTTACATCACACAGAAGCAGTAGCTTGAAAATAGAAATACTACTTATTCTTCAGACGTAACCACCAAACAATTAACTTCTACTTTGTTTTTCATCCGAGGCTCTGTGGCTGCGGCTCAGGAAGCACAGCGGGTTGCCCACTAATCACAGGTTTGGCAGTTTGATCCCCGGCTCCTCCTGTCCACATGTCAAAGACTTGGCCGACTCTTGCAGACTCTTACATAATATTCGACCACGTCGTCATCATACACAAAGACGAATGTTGCTTTGAACACCGAGCGAAACAGACTTGAAGTCTGTCTATCAGAGGCTTCACTGTCACCGCTCTCATCAGCATTGTCTTCCTGCAGCATCAGGCTGCAGAACGAGTTTTAATAAGCTCATCGAGCACTTCTCAGCACTCAGTGTTTGACAGACACAGTCAGTCGACGAGTGGTGGTGGTGGTGGTGATGGGGAACATAGTGAAGCAGTTTGCAGCTAAAGAGACAGATATTTCCCTCAGGAGATGGTGGGAGCACACTCTAAAAAAGGAGGCTGAATATTGGACTTACATTTGCCATGTGGCACGAAACACATCTTACAGCGGTTTACTTTACTTAAAATCATCAAGATTTTTTTTTAAAGATGATTTTTTTGGCCTTTTCATGCCCTTTATTGATAGTACAGCTGAAGATAGACAGGAAGCAGGGGGCAGAGAGAGGGGGAGTGACGCGGTAAAATAGCCGTCCGATGCGGGATTCGAACCAGGGCCAGCTGCAGCAAGGACTACAACCTCCACACATGGGGCGGCCACTTAACCCACTACGCTCCCGACAGCCCCATCACAAAGACTTTTACCAAAATCAAGCATCACATACTTTTCATAGGCGATCACACCCGGAGCACAAAGTCGCAAAGTTCATGAACGGTGAGTCATCTTTAAATCACCACGGTCAGGCTGCTGCATATGTGGCTGAACTATTTCACCCGTACTCATCATCAGGTTCTCTTTCAGGTCAAACTAAGCTAAATTTAAGGTTTGTCCCACGCAGCCGCCTTAAGACCTGTGGCCATCGAGCTTTTGAGGCCCGGAGCACCTAAACTACGGATTGCTCTGCACGCCCACTTACACTGTGCTGATTCTTTTAAAGCACAGCTTAAGACATGCATGTTTAGTCAGGTGTTTGCCCTGAACAACATGTGTGTATTTGATATATTTATTGTGTATTTTTATTGTGAATATGCCTTCTTTCTTGTAAAAGCTACTTACTCACTTAAATTTAGGCCCTTTAAATGTATTGATTTTTTAAATATTGGTGTAGTTTTATTATATTTATGAAGAAAGGTTTTTTTGTTTTTTCCCTTTAAAGTGATTAAGGGAATCCGGCAGGAGCAAGACACCTCCCGTCCTCCTAAATCTCACAGATACTGAATGGAGGTCTCGTTTTTAAACCCACTCCCATCAACATCACACTTTAGGGATTGTACACTTCTCACCGTTGCAAATCCTTGAAAGGAACCCCAGGTGAGTCAGCCTCCACATTTTCCACCTGTAACAAAGATGACTAATCCGTGGCCTCCTCCGCATCACGCCTCCCCTTCCTCTGTACCGAGACTGCAGTCACTGCTGCTCTGGCCTCAAGCGGCCCTGATGATCGCCGCGGGTGAACAGACTGAAACAAGCACGGGTCAATCTACCGCAATCCACCGACATGTCTCTTTATGGCTCGCTCAGCTTCACTGTGCACAAATTAGTCAGATGTGTGTTCTTATAAGCGCTCGAACACCAACGAAAGCCTCATTATATTTGGACAGTGAAAGCTGTTAGTCCAGATCAATCTGTGCAGGGAGTTACTCATAGTCCACAGAGATAAAGCCAAGAATCCATGCATATGCTGGCGATCAAAAGGACTGTATTATAAACGTGATGATGGAAGCTGAAGAATACAGGTACCCTCGACTTTGACTGTTTCTTTATGTCGTGATTTTGAGTTAAATCTCTGATTAATGTGTCAAAATGGCAGGATGTATACACATACATGTCTCACAGCACTTTAAGTCCCCTATCGTTCACTTCACTGCAGCTGAAGTGATGCTGCATCTCTCCATGCAAAAGAGTATTTTAAGGAAGTCACATTATCTATGGTATTATTTACTACAGACTTCATGTCTAAATACAAAAGAATAAAAATATTAGTATGACAATCAACTGAATCGGTTGTCTGCTGCACTTTTAGGATTTCTCATCTGTGCTGGTATAAGTTAAACATCAAAACTCATAAACCTGTGTTTATTGTGTGCATGTTCTTGTTGTATGTTATACAACTTTACCTTTTTTCATATCTTTGTGACAACTTCCAGCTACTTTAACCGGTTAGTCTGCTCTGTCAGAGGTTCAAGAGAGTGGAATATTGTTTCAAATCACACCAGACAGTAACCAATTATTACGATTACTATGAGGATTAACACATAAATTACTTGTCTACAAATATACTGTATGCCACCACTGCTCTTATTTCTGACTGACTGCGACTTCTGTGTCTTACTCCAATCTTCAAACCGCATGCCAGGGACAAAAGATGACTAAAGATTGCCGTTTGTCTTGTAGTTTGCGATACTATATGTGCTATTCGTTCACAATTCTTGTCTGCTAATGTCACTCTATATACATACACTGACAAATATCAGTTTGTTTTTTTTTTACCATGTGTTTTTTATATTTTGCACTCACCTTTTTAAAATAATATAAACAAACTAAGCTACTGATCAAGGCCGCATCATAATGATGAAAGCTTTAGAAAAAGTGGAGCTGAGACTCTTCTGTCAAACAAATAATAAAGTTATCCAGCATTTACTGTTTTCAGGGTCAGATATTGTAACATGCTTGTTTCTATTCATCTTTTTTAAAGCCCTATATGGGACAGCACATATAGGATGCACAGAAGAGTCTAAATCAGCCTCGTTTCCAATTGTCTCTTTCAGCAGTGGTGACCAACTGTAATGAGGAAAACACAGCGGAGGTGGCTTCTGGCTCCGGCTCCGGCTGTGAGAGCAGTTAAAGTGCAGTCAGGTAAATCAGCATGATAGCAGGACAATAAGAGCCCGAGGCGGACACAGTCCAAATCCCAGACCTGTAGCCTCTGTCCTCACTCCAGTTACTCACTGGTAGATACAATCAGACAGCAGCTCTGCAGGAGAAAGAAAATCCACTTCCCCTCTGAGTGACAGTTAGAGGGGAAGCTGTTATTGGTGTATGAGGGGGACAAACAAGCGACGCCTCACATATGAAAGAATTATTAGAAAATTCAATATCTTTAGTTTGAGGTGTTTATTGAACTGTATTTTAAAAATGTAATTATTTACTATTTCTATATTTTACATATACAATAATACAAACACAAATTCTTCTCACTAAACCACTTTACTCAGGAAAAGGTTTAAACTCTTTTAGACGAATATTATGCAAATAAAAATATGTATTGCACTGTATGCTGCATACTGTATAGTTTATAGTAGTAAACTTATGTTTTACTCTCCTCTACTGCACAAAACGTTTTAATTGTAATATTTTTTATTATTATTATTATTATGTTGTGTCAATTTCTACTGCTTCTACAATTCTACTACTAGTACAGTAGTAGTGTGTTGCACTCCAGTGTATTAATATATTGTGCTTTATATCTACATAATCAGGAATATGTTGAAACTCTATTGGTCTCTATTTTTTGACAGAAATATTTCTAAATATCATTTGCAGCTCTTTAACAGTTGGTTAATTGTGCACAAAATCGACCTTTCTCACTTTTAATGTGGCATTTTGGTTTGCACGGTTCTATCAGGAATCTTTTATAAAATCTCCAACTCAAGCCATGAAACATAAAATGATAAAACAACGATTTACAGTTTAAGCACAGCTCGTTATCGCTGTATCATGCTCGATACACACACACGACACTGACAAATAAAATACACAATTTTAGTAATTACTGAGAACTAGCTTTGGTAAGTCGAGAAGTCACAACAAGGTGGCAGTGTTTTATTTAGTTAAATAGAGTATTCTACTCCTGCATTGAACTCCTAGAGGCGGTTAACGTGTCAGATTTGTATAGACATGCTGCTGTAAAAAGCGTAAAGCAAGAGATGAAACAGTTAGAAAAAAAAAAGCAACATAGTGCAGAAACACAAACAAGTCGCACAGCCCACAATCGATACAGCATTTATTTATTTCAGAAACTTTAATACTGTTCACTGCAAATGTCTTTTTCATACCTTTTACATTTTACAAAGCAATGGATCCGGGATGTAAACAGTATCTTTAATTCTGTTAAACGCATGTCCTCTTGAATTTGTGTGCTTTTACTCGAGTCAGAGCTGATCACTTCACTGTTTGGTTTGTTCTTCCAACACAGCTGTGTGAGCAGTGACTCTGAGCCGCGTGAAACCGTTCTGCGGGGGGGGAG
>NC_040021.1:5817286-5817803 GCF_000972845.2 Larimichthys crocea
TAATATATATTGTATTGTGTTTTATATTTATATAATCAGGAATATGTTGAAAATCTATTGGTCTTTTTTTTGACAGAAATATTTCTAAATATCATTTGTAGCTCTTTAACAGTTGTGTTAATTGTGCACAAAACTCAACCTTTCACTTTTTAATGTGGCATTTTGGTTCCCACGGTTCTATCAGGGAATCTTTTATATAAATTCTCCAACTTCCAAGGCCATGAAAACATAAAATGATAAAACAATGATTTAGAGTTTAAGAACCAGCTTGTGTATCTGCTGTATCATGCTCGATACACACAGACACTGACAAAATAAAATACACAATTTTAGTAATTACTGAGAACTAGCATGGAGAGCAGCTTTGGTAAGTCGAGAGAGTCACAACAAGGTGGCAGCCGTTTTAAATTTAGTTAAAAAAGAGACTTCTACTTCCTGCATTGAACTCCTCTGGTTAACGTGTCAGATTTGTATAGAACTGCTGCTGTAAAAAGCGTAAAGCAAGAGATGAATACAG
>NC_040021.1:5817813-5855380 GCF_000972845.2 Larimichthys crocea
TCTAAATATCATTTGCAGCTCTTTAACAGTTTAACAGTTGCGTTAATTGTGCACAAAATTCGACCTTTCTTCACTTTTTAATGTGGCATTTTGGTTTGCACGGTTCTATCAGGGAATCTTTAATATAAATTCTCCAACTTCCAAAGCCGTGAAAACATAAAATGATAAAACAACGATTTAGAGTTTAAGAACCAGCTCGTGTATCTGCTGTATCATGCTCAATACACACACACTGACAAAATAAAATACACAATTTTAGTAATTACTGAGAACTAGCACGGGGAGCAGCTTTGGTAAGTCGAGAGAGTCACAACAAGGTGGCAGCCGTTTTAAATTTTGTTAAATAAGAGATTTCTACTTCCTGCATTGAACTCCTAGAGCGCGGTTAACGTGTCAGATTTGTATAGAACTGCTGCTGTAAAAAGCGTAAAGCAAGAGATGAATACAGTTAGAAGAAAAAAAAAAGCAACATAGTGACAAGTGAAACACAAACAAGTCGACAGCACCACAAATCGATACAGCATTTATTTATTTCAGAAACTTTAATACTGTGATCACTGCAAATGTCTTTTTCATACCTTTTACATTTTACAAAGACAATGGATCCGGGATGTAAACAGTATCTTTAATTCTGTTAAACGCATGGTCCTCTTGAATTTGTGTGCTTTTTATCTCGAGTCAGAGCTGATCACTTCGCTGTTTGGTTTGTTCTTCCAAACACAGCTGTGTGAGCAGTGACTCTGAGCCGCGTGAAACCGTTCTCCCCCGTCACTAAACCTCGCAAAAGTTGTGTTTGACTGAAAAACCCAAGCCTCCCTACAGTCCAAACAACATCCAGCCTGCTTCTGGTCCGATCAGCGATGCGTAAGGATTGTCAGGAAACTACGGCTAGACTGCACAGGAATGGATCTGTCCACCCTTCTTTATCCACAATCCTTTTTTAGAAAACACTGTGCAAAGGTTCTTAAAAATAAAAAGATATTACAAAATGGAACATTTGAACATCTTTAACATTCACATTCTCCCACATCGTTCTGAAAAAACAAAGCCGAGGAGAGAAAGAAACTATACGCACAGTACAATAAGTCAACATTCACACTGGAGTAACTGGACCGGTGTGTGTTCATGTCTTTGAATAAAGGTCGATAACTGTATCTAACATCAAAACTTGATGCACACTTTTAAAGATGCGAGCAAAAACATCTGCACTGCACAGTTTGTCATTTGGCCATACTTCATTTGAAATACAAAAAAAAAAAAAAAAAACTAGAGCACTTTCCATGTACAGTAAGACATAACCCTATTTGTCATCGTTTAAGCATCGAGATACAATTTACAGTCAAAACTTCCTGGATGGGGAACATTTCTGCCTACATGACTCATATTTTGTGTGTAATCTGAGCGTTTCACATTATCGGATGACTAACTATGACTGCTTTCCACTGACTGGCCAACTTGTTAAACCGTTAAAAACAACCAAATCATCTCACCGAGCAAAAAACACTTTGAGCCGTCGACTGTTCACCGGCGTTTGTTACCGTCCACACAGACTGACAGAGATTCTTAAAACAGAACCGACACTTGTATATCTTTTTTTTTTTGTCACGAGTCCACTCACCTCCCTGCAAAAAGCGCAGAGCTTGAATGTCAGTTATAGTAAACGTCACATTTATTTAGGCTTGTTTGTATTTCTCTTTTACATTCAGAGCAGGTGCCGTTCTGTGCTATGTGCTGCAGGGGGTTTTAATTGCATCAATTTAAGATGCAAATTTACGTTTAATGGATTCAAACGGTGGGGAGTGTTTTTTCATCGAAAAAGGGCTTTGAAAGCAAAGACCGAGGCGTTAAGGCTCTCACCACGTTTCACTGCACGCGCTCGAGTTGGCGTCCTGAAATAACCCCGCCCCCCTGACACTTTTGTTGTCGTGTCACAAACAGCTTTGTCGCTTTTGCTTGTTTTGTAATTAGCTTTGTGATTTGGGGGAGAAAAAAAAAAAAAAAGATTCTTCCAATACACTCTTATTAGATGAGATGCCAGCTGCACTGAAAGATATACTGCATGGAACTGAATGCAAAAAGGCACACACACACACACAATGCATTTCCATACACCACACACACACACACACACACACACACACACACACACACACACACACACACACACACACACACACACACACTCTCTCGTCCCTGTGTCTGGAGGCTGACCAGCCTGATTGTGTTCAGTAAAAATATTCATATGAAGAAGAGAAAGGCTCGAAGCCTCGCACAAACATTTATGAGGCAGACTCCACAACTGTGAATATGAAGCTGATTAAAACTCATAAGTGTTGTAAGGTGTGTGTGTGTGTGTGTGTGTGTGTGATGTTACCAGGTGTGTTTATTTTCAGGATGAAGAAGAAGAAGAAGAAGAAGAGCCTTTCCCTTTCATCTGTTTCCCCAGGTGCTGTTTCAAAGGCACGTCCCTGCTCTGCCTGGGAGTAAATGACCAAAGTAAGTGACTGTAGGCACGGCTGGATAGACTGATGCTCATCCACACAATGACAACACGCACACACACACACACTGCCACTGCTATACTGGTACTGTAGCTTCCTCTTATTGTGGGGATTTGTGGATCAAACCACTAGTTTTTTTGAATCACTTTCTCAAAAGAACCCAACAAATACAGAACCTGAGGAAAACTGTTCAAACTCACCACACACACACACACACACACACACACACACACACACACACACCTAAAGTCTGCTCCCTTTATCAAAAACGTTTAACCTTTGATTGTCTCTCAAAGCTGGCTTCTGATTTCACTTCCTGTCCTGTGTTTTTTTGTTGTTGTTGTGTGGCCTCCCGCTCCATGTCTGACTGACTGACCGCTGAGGAGGCGATGGAAAAATACAGAGTGACTGGCAGCACATTTAATAATCATGACATTTCCACTGAGTCATCACTAGAGGGCACTGTAAGCAACACGACAGCAGGCTCGGGCACCACAAAATACAACATAATACAGAAGAAAAAAAGCATATAGTCAGGCTTTAGCCAGAATTAAGAAAGAAAGCCATTTAAATAATATAGCTAGTGACCTTTTTCTTGAGGAACTAAACACTGATGTCAGTTGTACTGTACGAATAGAACAACTTATTTATTGGAATTATAATACAAGGAAATAAATTAACCAGGGGGAAAAAAAACAAAGAAAAAAAAAAAAACACGTCCCCCCTTTACTGTTCCCTCCTAAAAATGTCTCTGCCGTTTATTATCAGCTGGCTCTCTGTATTCCAGACAGTGGGATGGTGAGCGGAGTCCTCTCTCTCCTTTTTTCCCCCCAAAGCATGATGGTCACTGCTTTAAAGGAAGCAGATGGAGGCTCTTGTGCAGCAGAGACTGGTGTCTTCTGAGTGTAACCTTTAAAATAGATTTCCCCCACATCAAACTTCTTCCCAGAGCAAACTCTCCCCTTCGAGGGAGAGACACAGGAGTCCTCGACTTCTTCCTATTGCTTTTAAGACACATACAATTGGGATGGACCAAAGCACTCTGGATATCAGTCATGTTTTATGGCACCGTTTGCCAATGGCTTATGAATATAATACTCCTCTGTCCGGCGCTGTAGAGACAGGCGGGACGCTGTAATCCAGATCCGAGTGGCACGGAGGAGAAGAAATGACAAAACAAACTGCACACTGTACAAAATCCCTCCTGTTCGGAGGCGGATCGACCTGCGTCCGAGCGCCGAGGAGAGGAAACACTAAACGTCTTTGCTCTCCGGAAATGAGAGGAAACGAAAACCTCTCCTGCGTCCGCTCGTCCGTCCTGTGGCTTCAGATCCGTTGTGTGTTTTGTGGGCCGGCAGATTCGTTTGCGTACCTGTGTGACTTTTTGCGTGGCATTTCAGAGACTTCTTCATTTTTAAAGTCACGTGGATGTCTCTGCTACCCTCTGCTGTGGTGTTTTTTTTTTTATTTTGGCACAAAAGACTCGAGAAGCTGGGCAAGATTTGAAAAAAAAAAAGTAATTGAAAAAGGGGGAACAAAGAGGAAACATAAAAGGACAGATAGTTGCTCTGTAGTTTGCTCCCAAAAAAGGAGAAACATCCACTGAGAGAAAAAGAGGAGAGGAGAGGAGAGGAGAGGAGAGGAGAGGAGAGGTCGGGTGATTCTTTATGTTCACATCAGGAGGCTTCATCAGAAAGAGATGGGAGGTGAAGAGCTTCCTCTTTGTTGGCGGAAAAAGATTGTGGCACAGCAACACGAGAAAAAGATGAATTCAGCCACCGTCATGGACGGTGCCATCGGAGACAGCAGAGGTCAGTCCATTCCATTTTTTGTTGAGGCTCATCCTGAGAAGTTTAACAGGGTCTGTGGAGACTGGCTGACTAAATGTTTGAAGCCAATGGAAGGTGGTCGGAGAGAGTCCGACAGCAAGTCTCCACGTTTTCTTGTGCACAATCCCCCCCTCCCTCCCTCTCCCGCCTCTCCGTCCAGACGGTGTGTGTGCGCTGATGTATGCGTTTGTGTACGTGCAGTGTGCGAGATTAAAAATGTGCAGGTCGGTGGGGGGTCAGTTCATGTCGATGGTGTTGAAGACCCACTCGGTGAACTTCTTGAGCTTAGCAGCGGAGGTCTGGGACTCCTCCTGCAGCCTCTGGTTGTCCTCCCAGAGCCTCTTGATCTGAGTCTGAAGTCTCATCTTCTCTTCACGCTCCTGTACAAGACAAAAAATTAAAAATGAAATACTGATTATGTAAAAAAATTAGATCTAAGAACTAAATCACTGAACAATGTGAATATAATCACCTCTCTTATCTGTTTGGTGTTTACATAAACATCTCAGGCCTGCAGACAGTGAGTCACAACAAGCCTGAACTGAAGGGCTTTGTGGATACATTTTAACAGTTGACATTTGCAATCTGCCAAAAGCACGAGTTGGACGCATGAACATAAAATATCTAGCCAGTTGAAAGGAAACACTGAGAGACTGTGGAGAATTTCGCTTTTGTGCTGTCAATCAGCCGCTCCTGGCTTGCGGGTGGTTGAAGGAGATGACAGTGAAGTTGTATCAGTGTTCACCGTGTCCAACCGATCTGCTACTAGTTCTAAAAGTGAGAACACTTTCAGTATTTTCACAGCCCGTGGAGAATTTACCGAGACCTTGCATGAGAAATAAATCATCAAATAACCACACTGCAGCGGTGTGGGTGGGTTAAAAGGTCGGACTCGTTATCAGGTAGGCCGCAAGGTCTGTGACCAGCAGCTCGAAATAATTAAAACCTTTAAAAAAGGGACAGACTACAGCAGCAGAAGACCTTCCTGCCAGCAAGAACAAGGTGAAGGCGCTTCGGTACGTGATCACCAAAACTGGAAGGACGAAAAACATTGCCTGGTGCTGATTTTAGGCTACAACAACTAGCAGACGTGTGTTTAAATAGCCTACATTTAAAACGGCAATAAAACACAAATGATATGACCCGACTGTGATGGAAGCAGAGAGATAACAGCGACGGATTTTCTGACTCTGCTGCTGTTACAGTAAACGCAGCCCAGTCGGCTAAACTCCTGTTTGGACAGCAGCTCTGGGATTCGACTGTGATCGACTCTTCTGCCGTCAGCAGCCAGAGAAAGAGAGAGAGAGAGAGACACGCTGACGTCTCATCCTGCTGCACAGAGAGCTGTTCGCTCTTTTATTTAAAAATCTATTTATCTTGAATGTGCTGCCTGTCAAAACTCAACACTGCACCTCTGTGGGACCCCTGGAATACACTCGCCAAGTGTGAAGTTGATCTGATGAACGGTTGTCGAGAAGAGTGAAGAACACACACACACACCCAAACACACACGTATAGACAGACAGACCAAACTTATTGTATAAGTTTCTATTCAAGTTGTCTTGGCCACATGTCTTATAGTCCATCATATTGTTTAATATGCTTTTAATTCATTTCTGAATTTGTGATATTTCCCTAATATTTCCACCTGCCAGACAAACCCTGACTGGAATCTGCACGAAATGCATCCCTGAATGTTGCTTTCAAGTCTTTGGCCACAGTGAAAGTGGGACAAACAAACTAAAATGAATAAACACACAAAGTAAAGAACAGTAGTTTGGAGTGATTGCAGTGAGATCTGAGTCAGCGGTTAACGACAATGAGCAGCAGACTGGAAGCAAAACAGTGGCAGCGGCTCTCGGCTGCTGACTCTGTGTTTTCTATTGAAGACAAAATATTTATTTACATCTGCTTCCTGTTCCACTGTTTGCAAATGAACCGCAGCCTGTCATTTTTCATCCCTTTTCATACCGGCTCTTGAATAGAGAAGAGAAAATTATCTTTGAGCGCAAGCACAGAGCAGAGGTTGTAAAAACCGCAAAACAAATCAAGTGGAACTCTGTGAACACACACACAGTTTATGTACTGTATATTTATGCGTGTGTGTGTTCGCGTCCTCTCTCTCCCACCTTCTTCAGATCCTCCTGGAGCATCTTCACCATGGCCTCCAGCTTAGTCACCTTCCTCTCCAGCCCTATGTGACCCTCACTGTGGAAAAGAAACAAACATTAATAGTTATTATAGTATTAATAATTAACATGTACCTGTACGTATTCTGTACATTCAGTGACATCCCCTCCCACTCTTCATCCTGTGTACTCTTGCTCACTCTGTACATTTGTCCATGGTGTTACACACTTGCTACTGCGCTTGATTTCCGATTTGCCTGTCTGCTCTCTGTTGTTTATGACTCAGGCTGCAGCTGCAACATCAAGGAAACATCAGCAGAATGACAGCTCCACGAAACTGAAGCCAAAATCGATGAGCCCTGATGGCTCGCTGTGTGCTTTGATTTGATACGTAAAACATCAATATCGATCATGTTAATTTTTTATGGTGTGTGAAAAGGAACTGGTAAAGAGTGTGTGAGTACGGTGTTACCTAGATGAGGGCCGTGACAGTGGGGCGGGCTGCAGCTCTATGTGGGGCTGTTGGGGACTGGAGGCGCCACTGCTTCGGTGGTTTGAATCTCCAAACACAAAACTTCTCTGGACTGTTAGTCAGAAGTACAAATACACAAAATCATAAAACTGATGACATTTAGGATTATTTCAGAACATACAGAATTTCTTAAAGTTTGTGCATGTTTCAGCGCAGATAAACAACAAAGGAAAGATGTGCACTTTATAGTATTTGGTAGTACCATAGTGTGTGTTTCTTTCGCTCTCAAAGGTGTTGGCCACATCCACCAGGTGTGTCCACTCTAGTGGGCTGTCTCTGTCTGAAGACGGGAGGGGCATCAGCTCCTGAGGGAGTGGTCCACGATGACGCTCCACCAAATCCACCAATGATGTGTCGGATGCCGAAAGGTCACCTACGAACAGAAATTAGGTTGGAGACGGAACTGAATGTAAAATTCTTTTTCCACATTTATTTCCAATCAAAAGGGGGCAGCAGATACACGTCTGTAATTTGAGCCAATCACAAACACACCACATGACTTAGTGTGGATGTAGAAACCTTGTTGTCACTCCATGGATAAAATAATCACATAAAATGCAGAACTATGACACCTACACCCTCCTCCTCCTCCTTCTTCTTACCGTGGAGTTTGACTCCCAGCTTATAGGAGGGCCGTCGAAGGGGGACACCGCGGGTGGTGGGTGAGCGTGGGAGGGTGGAGCAGCTGAACAGAACATCAGTGCCGAGTGCCGGTTCGGCCACCGAGTCGGTCAGGGGAGGAAGGCGCTGGCCGACTCGGTAGATGCTCTCGTCTGACAGGGTACGATGGAGTGAGCGATGGCGGCTGAGAGGCTTGCCTGGTGAAGATTTCTGGCCGTGCTGCATAAGAGTTATGGATGGAAGTGATGAGAAAGAGTTACACACAGGGTTTGAAATACAAAAGCTGTAGCTTGCTTGTTTAATGCATCAATTAAACATGCTGCTCCTGTGACAAGATTCACAAACACGCCTGCAGATGTACCTTTTCCTTGTGCCTGCGTGGTGGTGGAGGGCTGTCTGGGGCACTGTGTCTCTTCACATCTTCCTCCATAGTCGACTTGGCGTGAGGCTGGGGCGAGTGCATATCCCGAAGAGAGGGCCTAGCTGCTGGGGTCGGAACAGCCTCCACGCCACCCTCTCCAGGAGATTTTCTAAAAAACACACAAAGACAAACGATTAGGCATTAGGCCACATGCTGCATGGTTAATGTGCTGTCCCTATAATCTAATAACCTTGATAAATAATGAAGATGTGGTTATTTGGCTTCAACAGTACAATTTCTTCATTGGCAAATTGTACTGAGTTAGTGATCAGCCTGCAGTGTAGTATCCTCTTTAACCACAAGGGGGTAATCAAGTAATACGCTTATTATTACAACCAAGAGACATAAATAGGAAAATACAGTGGGCGGACAAGTAATGGGATCAAATACAATCTTATACAGAACATTTTACCATAAATACTATCATGGTAGTAATGTTTAATTTAGTCAAATCAATATATAAACAGGGATGCAGAAAGAAAATAACACTGGAGTTAAAAACATTGCAAACTCAGGTCTAGAAAGCGCCGTCATCAATGCATCATCATGCAACAGCTTTAAAAAAGGTAGGATTGAAATTGTGACGAAAGCTGTATTATATTGTCAAGTCTACTATTTGTCCACTCCCTGAACGAATTGATGGATTTAAGCAGACCTAAAAACATCTACACCCCATGTCCCTGGTTGAGTTATTGCACTAAAATACTAGGTATTCACCTCTGATATACAAAACCAAACATACCAGCACTACTAGGACCAAATCACTGAAGAAACTCAACGCTGAAATAAAATCCTTTTAAGGGCTATCTATTAAATCTTTGAGCAGCTGAAATGCTACAGACTCGTGGCACTCTTTACTCTCATTAATTCTTTCTTTTTTTCCTCCATCCTTACTTGCGCGTGTCTCCAAAGTCGACAGAATTGATGGTGGAACCGGGCTTCCTCCAGCCAATCAGGTACTTGGACTGAGCTCCCTGGCGAGGGTAGAAGCTCTTGGGCCCAGGGGACGCCGAGGACTGAGATGAAGGGGAGGTGGCTGAAGAGGAGGACTCTTCTCTTGGAGAGCTGTGGCCTGAGTGCCTGGCACTGATGGAAGCAGGAGAGAGGTTAGTTAGTTGATCATAATCCTGAGTTTGATAGCAATCTATAGGCGATGACAGGAGAATGTAAGCTTAAGAATTCTGGTATTGGATCGAACAGAAATAAGTAATTAATCGTGTAATACTGTAATAATCCTGGATTTTCCGGGGAGGAGATACAGTAGATGGAAAATCTTCACCTGTGGTCAAGCCAACCTTGGCAAACTCATTCCAGAGCCCCCATCTCATTCCCCCTTCCCCACCATGACAGAATACAAATGTGGCCTAAATGCTGGACAGATGATACCCAGGTCATGAACCGTAACTCTAGCTGAACGGTTGAATGAAGTCTTTCACAAACAGGAAGAGCGAGACACTGGAGTTCTCTCCGCTCCAGACACCAGCTCAGCTGTGAAAAGCTGGACACGTGTTCCACATTTCCTGAGGCCTAATGTGGAAAGATAAGAGGGAGTTAAAATTACTCCCGCGCTTGGTTTCCAGGAAAAGAGGTGGTCGAGTGCGTGTTCTTCTTGGGCGAAGAAGTATTGGCTTGAGTAATGAGAATTGGAAACCCGATGTGCGGGTCAGGCAAATACTGCGATGATAAACTGGAAGAGGTCAAATTTGAGATTACAGGGGAAATTAATAAAAGCTGTAAGATAAAACTTTCTGGTGATGCTGGTGCAACTGGTTTCCAGTGTTTTTCAGCTTTTTAAGGATGTATTAGGATGTAATTATTGTCTGTTTGAGTGTGGCTATTGGTCACCTGCCTGTCATATGAAGCTGACAGAATATTTTGGCGAGTATTTAATTAAAAAGACGCTCTGATTGTGTTCTGCTTCAGGCTCTGAGTCCCTCGACATGAGGCAGGATTGTGTTTCTTTGAGGGTAAACACTTCTTTAAGATGAGTAAGAAGTATTTCAGCAAGCACTTGGCCATGTTTGTGTTTGTGTTGTTAGGTGATAAAAACATTAAATTTCTTTTGTTGAACTCCACCGCAGAGAAACAGAGCACTAGTTTCCGACCTTGTTTACCGAAATATCGAAGCAATACCTCAAAAAAAAAAGAGCTGATATTTATGAACTGAGCAATAGTGAAGCCGTTGTTTCTTCCTCTGCCTTTACTCGTTAATATCACAACCACTCCGATTCATCTCATAACTCAATGTGGGGTTGCGCCGGTACTTGACACATTACCTCCTCCTCCCTCTCAAACAAACACTCAAGTATCACTACAAGCAGACAGACCTTGAGTGTGAGCCAGCCTCACTCAGACTGAACGTGCTGCTGTCTCTCACAAGGAGATGAGTAGGTGGGGTTCGGCCTGTCTCCTGACTCCTTTCTCCTGGTGGTCCTGGGGACTCAGCAGCGGCAGGTGACCTCTCCAGCATCCTTCGGCCTCCCTCGGTGGGGCTGTGCCACGGAGACACCGAGCGCTCCCTGCTCTCTCTGCCTCCGCTCGGAGCCAGCAGGGAGGTGGTGCTGCCATGATGAGAGTGGGGGTGGGTGTGGTGAGAGGCTCCATAAGAGCTGGTGTCGATGCCGCTGTCGGCCGACGCCCCCTGGAGGTAGCCGCCTCCTCCCAGGCCGTTGGGCTCCGTTTCGCCCTGGTCGCCGCTGGAGGCTCCACCCGCTCCCATCTCGTACCATTTATCGCTGTCGCTGTGGCCCCCGCTGGAAGCTGTGCTGGATAGAGTGTTGCTGCTGGAGTGCCCAGAGTAAGGGCCATCGGACTGCCAGCACAAACACAAAGGAAGGGTCATTTGGTGACCAACAACAAGACTACACTATCAGTAACTAAGCTAACAGAACTTAGGACAAATGAAGGACAAAGTCATCTGTGCCCAAGAATTTGGAGAAAGATGGGGTACCGAGCATATTACGCATATAATAATGAACTCTCAGATATCTGGTGGTTTAAGTAAATACTCTAAGACGGGTGTAGAGCCTGACCTGGCTGCCCTTCTTTGGGGAGAGGTGGATGACCTGCTCCTGCCTTTGGATGCGGGGAGCTCCGGAGTAGCCTTGACCAGACTTGGAGACTGGGGCCTCTGCAAGAAACACATGAATAAAACACAGCTGGGGTTGGTGACAAACAAACAAAGACTCTGCTGACTTGTTGATGATACAACAGAGAAGTTGTTCTCCTATCCGCTCACTTACGTGCATTTTGCTACTTACAGCACTCGTGCCTCGAGGAGGCCTGTAAGAGATTGCTCCCATGCACAGAAACGCAGATCACTTGTCATCAAACATCAAACAGAAACGCGTCCCCAGACGGTCCCTGCTGCCTTTGTTTGTTCTGGACAAGCTGTGCTGCATGAGGGAATGTGTGTTATGTGTCCTGAAGCGAAACTCGTGGTAGAAATGGGACTGTTGTGTAATTGTATGGATGTTATGCAACAAGACATACAGAATAGGCAGCTAATGACCACAGCGCTATGAGGGAGAGAGAGAGCTGAGGGAGGTATCATAGCATCTGCTGGGGTGAGTCTAGTAATTTAGTGAACTCCTCCATATCTCACGTAGAATATTCATTACTCTGCGTCGTCTCTCTCTGCAGAGCGGCCCCGTAGGGATCTCTGCACTAATTACAGCGTGATGCATGTGTGCATGCCTGCTTATTTGAGTGCCTGCGCATATATATGTGTGTACATGTTCATGTTGTTATAGGTGTGATTTGTCAACCAGATGTCTTGGCAACCAAAAGCACCATTTCCCAGCAACTTTCTGATAATTTCTGCACTCCCATAGTCTTTGTTGAACTCAAAAACACTGTCAGGGTACTTAAAAGTTACTGTGCAGTGGAAAGAAACTAATGACAAATAGCAAATCTCTCCGTCGCGTCCACCCAGTGCATGAATTAATCATAAACCTGCCATGAGATATCAAAAGAAAATGGAGCAAATGAGGTGTTAAATGGTAGACGCAACAGGAAAAGTCGATGCAATAATTAGACCAATATAGACTACATTAAGGGCTATGGTAATGTCTCATTCATGTGTGACTGAGACAAAAAGCAAGAGCAAAAAGTGAGTATCCTGCCCTCTACGTGACTTGTGTTATTTCTGGAAAGAGCGCGGCCACATCATCATGGCTGAAGACTGACGGGTCAAGGGGGTAAAAATGGGAGGAAGAGGAAAGGACAAAACCCTCAACCACAGACAGAGCAAAGCAGGCTGCAGGGCTGGACACTTGGCTGCCGCAGGCCGAGCTGGCCCAACATGCATTGTTCCGCCCTGACCAATAAAGACATAAGTGCTATAAACAACCACAAAATGAGAGACTAGGGCCTTTCTCTGTGATCGTGGCTATAAGAAACAGGTTGAGGACATGGCTGAAAGTAGGCTGCTCGACAATCAACCAAAGCGACGTCCTGCTGGGAAGCAGAGGAGCGGCAGAGGAGCATGTAGTCTTTGCGGCTTTCGGCTGGTAAACAAGAAGAAAACTCCCCTGAAAAACCGCGCATGGGAGAATACTCGTAATTAAATGAAAGCCACCGTACAAGCGAATAAAAAGATGAATGAGAGGCAAACATAAGCGGCCGCGGAGAGTGAGGAACTGACTGTAGGGAGGGAAGGAAGGAAAGGCACACAAAGGGAAGGCTGGCCAACTGTGTTGACAGGAAAGAAAGGAATTTCTCCCCTTTCTCTTTCTCCTTTATCAAACCGCACAGAACAGAGTGACAAGTGACAGAGATGAAGACATATTTGAACTGAGATCTCCGTTTGATCCGACATCTGACAACTATCTTGTTCCTTTTTTTCCACCAGTTTCTCTCATTATCTCTCCACCTTTTTGTCTCTTTGCAGAGACATTAAGACTTTCTCTGTGAATGCAATGTAATTCACAGCTTAGAGAAGAGGTGGAGGAAGAGAAGGAGGTGACGGGGTTGTTTGGAGGCTGTGTGGAGTTGGTATCTCAGCTCTGGAAGGAGCTACTCCGAAAAAACTGTCACGAGCAGATGAGGAGGCGCACACAAACACCATGCACACACACACCTGTCATTTCAAAGCGTTTGGAAACACAGATAAATATGGATGATTTTTCCCTTCCTCCTACCCTTATCCAAGAGGAAGGTGCCCTCATATAAAAACAGAAAAATGCATTTACATTGCTGGAAACATTAGAATCTATGACTGCTGTTAAACAACTGCTCCCTCCTCTCCTCTAAGTTGACCAAAAACACCATTATTCCTCCGTTAGATATTACCTGTGGACCCTCGTTCAGCTCCTCCCCCTTCCTCCATTCTCGACCAATTGGGAGTGGACTTTCCACTGGACCCTCCCTCTCCAACCACCTCTCGTCTTTCCGCAGACATCGGAGAGTGCCGGTTGCTGACAAACCTGGTGAATGAGCACAAGCACAAAATCTGGGTGTTTTGTTTTCTATTCAGATTTGTAATTTTTCTACTGATTAAAAAAATGCACAGCGAGGATTGAAGGAATGACAGAGAGTTGGAGACACAATCTATTTTCCCCCGCAGGCTGTAAGTGGGCGGAAGTACAAAAATAAAAATAAGACGTTCTTGTTGAGAGCATTATCATACGCAAAGAGACTCGAACGCTATCATCTCACTCTCCTACGCTAACGTCATACACTGTTACAACTGTCAAATGGATCCGATCTCAAGCCAACTCTTGCTACGTTACAATAAAACTAAATTTGATAAATTTACTTCAGCCCAGCTTCAGCTTCCTAAATGAAAAACAATGATTAAGAGTAAAAATAGTCTTCCAAGATCCAAGTTATTGTTTTTAGTTGCTTTCTCGAGATGAAACCTGAGACTTTGTGACATTATTAATCAGCTCATGACCTTACAATCATGATATTTAAGCAGATAATCATCAGACAAACCTGTTTCTGTTCAAACTGAAATAAACTGAAGTGCCTCAAGGCAACAAAACCATATGGGGTACTAAGGATATCACCTATATTACAATATTTATTGTCTCTGCTTGATACAATAAATCATAATTTGCATTAAAAGCCACAAGCAAACACAACAAACGCCCTTACTGCTCAGGCATGGACTTCTGTCTCCAGTGAGCGGAGCTTCCGGAGGCTTCACTGGAACAAGACAGGTTGCTGGGAGAGCTGCGATTGTGAGGGGAACGACCCAACGCCAGGGAGGAGGCCAGGCTATAGCTCTCACTGCCCGGAGACATCCTGGTATACAAAACAAACATACACACACACACACAGGAACTGTGAGAATTTACTTGGAAATGGAGGAACTAAAGGAAGGTGAAATAAACACAGCAAAGCACTGGAGGAGCAAAAAGTTCTAAGTTGTTCCTTCGAAGGAAATTCCATTGATTGCTACTTTGTGGCCTCAGTTCCCACAATGGCTGAAGAAAAATTACAGGAATACTTCAAAGCTTCTGCTTCTGCTACACACCCAACAGCTTTTTCTTTGTTCACACGCTAGCGTGCAAAGATTTGGTTTAATTTAACCAGTGTTAGAGGTTATTTCAACAAACAAAGAGATACTACAGTCCTCCACCCACACTATGGCTGTAATATAAACACTTCATTCCAATGATCCATGTTAAAAAAGGAAAAGGGGCTCTAACCTCTTAGTGTCCAGGGGCCGGCCATCGCTGCTGACACTGCGTGGGATGACTGCACCCCTCTCCAGCCTCTCAGCTGACAGCGTCTTGCCCACTGAGCTACCCAGGCTGATGGCCCGGTTGGGTGTGTGGGGCTGTGGCGAGGCGGTCAGTGACTGCTGGGGGCTGCTCGACGTCCTCTGCCACTTGTTGTTGTTGCTGCGGAAGGGGAACTTGTATTCGAAGGAGCCGCTGTCGCTGCTGCTGCCCTTGTATTCGGACACAGGCATCCGATAGAGCTCCGAACAGCCCCTGTAGAAGAAGAGGAAGGACATTTTGTCGGAGAAGTGAGCGCTGTGTGTGTCTGTGCGGGTCAACAAAGAAGTGGTTAAGCATAAAAACCTAAACAACTGATGTCCCGTCCCCCACCTACCTGCGTGGAGTGGCATCGTCATGTGGTGGGATGATAACAACACGCACTGTCACTGAGGTCCGCAGGAGGTCAATCATCTGTTCATGAGTCAGTGTTGCTACAGCAACTTTGCAGATTTCCACCAATCGGCTTCCCTGCCGCAGTCCTGCCTGCCAGGCGTAACCGTATGGCTCCACCTAGAAGTAAAAGAGTTGATGTATCGCTCATTAACTGATATTCAAACAGTCGATATATCGCCCAGCCCTGAACTCGATTGTTTCAGAGTACATTTTCAGAAGAATATTTGAGTTATTAACAGAGACATACCTCGGCCACGATGCCTTCATAGTTGACGTGGAAGCCGAGCTGCCCCAGGCCGTTTCGGCGAAGTGTCATCTCTGATGTCTCACAGCCCTTAGTCAGGAGCTGGACATAGGGAGGGCACAAATTAAAGATGAAAGATGCAGTGAGAGGGATGATCAGAGGAGAGATGATGAACAAGAACCAAAATGGGTCAAGAGGCGAGGAGAGTAAAGTTAGTACAAAAAAGAACTTATCTTCCACAGCCTCAGAGAATCAGCTGCTGTTTGGAAAAAACTCACATATGTACATATGACTCTGCTTTTCAGCTGAATAAGAGATTTTTAAGCAACTTAAGTGATCCCTGTGAGACGCATGGGCATAAATAAAGATGAATTAGTGCTCCAGCATAAGTGCTACACCTCTCACTAGACGTGTGCCCTTGTGCATTCACACACACTCGACAAACGACTGAGATGAAAGCAGGTGCGACACTTTAGGCTGTGTTCACACAGAAATTAGTCGCTTAGGAGAGACACTTTTGAACTTCGTGTTTTTTCATGGATATATGCGACTCTGAGCGTTCAGGCCGGGAGGGAATGCTTCTTTTTCACAGGGAACGATGTGGGAAAAACTGTTGAAGAAGGAAACCGCCTGGATCACCTGTCAAACTGTGAAGGGCAATCACAAAGGATATGGTTAAACCACACGCAACCATGCAGACTACTTTTTAAATTGTGGTCGGTCCCCCCTCGCTCGCTCTCCCTCTAGTGAAAAGCCTGGCAGCTTCGGGGCACCTTGCATTCCTCTGTCTGAACAGGACGTTCAAGCAAAAGCTCCACAGAAGTCAAACTCACAGGGAGGCGTGAATAAATCATGCTCCAGATTGGAACCTGATAGGAATTGTTATGACGCTCTCTGATGTTTCTGAATGTGTGCGTGGGAGTTGAAGAGAGTAGACAAGAAAAAAGGGAATGGTAAGGAGCAAACAGGAGCAGAGAGAAGACAGGAAAAGAGTGAGACATAAAGAGGGGAAAAAGAGAGAGCTAGAGAGTCGAGCTCCAAAAAGCGGGCGGCCAGAGGCCACTTCCCTTCCTCTCTTTGGCACAGAGGTAGTCCAAATGATTGAAGATTAATGTCTGATGCATAAAATGCCACTTGAAAGTGACGCATTTCTGAGTCCTGAGCCAAATAAAGATATATATGTGTGTGTGTGTGTGTGTGTGTGTGTTCAGATATGTTAATATGTATGTGTGCAAATCAGGTGCTGGACTCAATCTAGGTTACATAAATGCATGATAAAAACATAGACACACACAGTTCGGAGGTATGGAGAGGCTGAGGAAATTAATGCATTCTAAAGCACTGGTGATTACATAAGAAAACACCTTTTTTTCCCTAACCAGTTTCCATGGAAACAACTAAGGAAGAGCTAGCACCACTTCACTGTATGTGTAGGTGTATGAGCCTGTAGGAGTATGTTGTCCAGAGGTTTTTTTTTTTTCCTCTCCCCCAATAAAATGAGAGCAGTAATGAGACAGCAGCTTTGGCACGTACACACAAAAACGTTGTCGTTCTGGCAGACTGACAGCCAACAGTAAATAGTAGGAGAGACTGTGAGTGGGCCAGGTAAATGATCAATGGCAGACAACAGCAGTTTAGTCCATTGGTTCGGTTTCCCAGCATCTATCTGCTACATGAATGAACGTTTGTCTCCTCAGCCAGTCTTTGGTTTTCACATGGAGTCTGGCCTAATTCGGCAGAGTGAGTCGTGCCACCCATCATTTAGTCACCGGGACCAAAACATCATTTTGTTGCCACTCACAAACTGCATTATGGCAATCCTGTTGGAAGTGAAACTTGGCACCAGCTGACCTAGTTTGAGCCTGAATGTGTGGTTGCCATGACCACAGCAGAAGGAAGAAACATCCACTAATGTCAGTGTTTGTAAAAATGTAGCAAACAAGCGAATTACAAACGAGAATAGGTTTTATAATGTCATTATCCAAGCACGCTGAACACGCAGCCACCAGTCTTATTACATATGTAAAGTATTGTGTGTGTGTGTCTTCTTACCTCTAGACGTTTGACCACCTCCTTGAAATCCTCCGTGTTATTACTGATACTCCTCAGAGACACACTTTCTCCGCGTTCGTAGAAAATCCGCAAAGACGCCGGGCTGCTCAGCGTCCAGCCAATCACGTCCTTAGTGGCACAGTTGAACACCACGGCCTTGGCCTCCTGGTCCAACAGGATGAGAAAGTCATTGGAGATGGCCAGAAGGGCCTCCAGTTCTCCTCCGGTCCCATGATCTTCAGCGTGGACCGGCCAGGTCACTGCCCCCAGGCTGCGCAGCTCTGCCCCCCCATACGGCCGGCTCTTCTCTTTTTTCTTGTGGGCCAGTGAGATGAAAGGGAACTTCCCCGAGGGGTCGATGGGTGTGCTGGTGGTGTGGCGCTCGGCCAAGTCACGAAGGTACTCCTGGCGCGTTCGGGTGGCCATGGCGCGGAACTTGTGCGATTTGTGGGCAGCGTTTTCTGCGTTGATGACCTTAGCCAGCAGGAAGTCCCGGAACACAGAAGACTTGGGAAAGGTCACGCCTTCTGGGATGAGGGGACCGAAAGACGGCACGTCTTTGGAACGAGTCACCGCCACACTACAGGGAGAGGAACAGGCCGGGACATGAGGAAAAACAGAGAAAAGAGATTAGATGGTTACAAATCAGTTGTTCCAAGAATTTGACCTGTTTCGGGTGGGTATTTTGTTCAGACATCATAGAACTTGTGGTTTAGATTTAGTGTTTTATTGCATAGTAAATCTCAAAACGTCAAATCAGATTTAAACTTGAAGTATTTATGTCACTAAGATTTAAAAGTCCTGCCAGATTATGCAACAGAGTTTATGTTTGATACGGAGCCTCGTGCTGTTTACTCACTCAAGTATGGGAACCAAAAAGGCCCCATCCTCGACTTTATTAGCTGTCTACTGTCTGCTATCTTTATCTATCTAAATGCTGCTGTTTATATGTCCTATACCTCTCTGTTTTCCCTGCTCTCCACCTCTGTTCTCCTCATCCCATTTTTCCTTTCATTAAGTCCCTGGAATGGCCATCTGAGGCTGTTTGCCCTGTCTGGTATGTCAGGAACTCGGCAGAGCAGCCATGGAAAGGAAGAAGAGGAAGGAGAGTAAAGGAGGAGGATGAGGGTGGAGGCATATTCCAAATCTCTTGCCCCAGAAAAAGTGAGGGAAAAGGAAAATGTGGCTGAAAAAGGAGGTCTGTGCGGGAGACTCTGAAAAGACAGGGGAATGATTGCTTGCTGGAAAAAAATGCATTTTTTTTCCTGTTATGCGAGACAAACAGACTTACAACCTGACCTGTGGAATGTCTCAGTCTGAAGTGCTTGACAAAAATAGGGTAAAAGTACCCTGAAATCTCCTTTTTAACAACAAAAATAGCACTGTGTATACATGCATGAATCACCTGTCCTATTCCCAACCTCTTCCTGGCCAAACGAGCTCAATCACAGATCCTCAATCAGGTGATAATTACCAGGTGACAAGAGTGGCACTGGAAGCCAGACCCTCATCCCACACGCCTCCCTGCTGAGATGCATCAGCACGCATGTCGACACCGGGATTAATCGCTTTGTCAATAAGCAACTAAAGTCAATATGTCACCCACATATTTCTAAACATACCCCAGAGACACCCCGTCCTCACCGGAGACGTGTGGTGTTCAATTATAATAACCATCAAATTGTTGACACCTTATTTCCCACCTTTCCTCGTTTGTGGCAGACAGAGGTAAAAGAGGAAACGTTTTTTTTCTGCTTTGAAATTTCCTTGGAGAGTGAACACACAATGACTTTTATTAGTACAATGTTGATAAATGAATGCTGGGAATACCCTCAGTAGTTGTTAGTATGTCAAAATGTTACTTGTATTTCCCGCATGGCATATGTACTGAACTCTCATGGACAAAAAGGAGGAGAAAGGAGTGCTTGTGTACAGGTGTGTAGGTGGAGGGTCATACAAACACACTAACGTGAACATCCCTGCAGCTGTTGCGGTAGAAAGTTGTGTCAGTTTAACTGCTTTTACTACTCCTTCAATATGAACCTTATTTCTCTTATTTATGCCTTTAAAAAATATAAAAATATAAAAAATACTTCAAACAGTTTTGAGTCAAATTGAGTCACAATTTTTTATGCATGCCCTTGTTTGTTTGTCGATGACTGCTTGGTTTGGACTTTTAGATACACTCTTACACTCTTACGCCAAAACCCCACTGGAATTGTCACGACCCTGTTTTGGTCTGTTCTCCACGCGACTTCAAACCGCACCGTTGAATTTACCCTATATGTTGACACACTTTCAGGTTTTATCTCCCCAATTAGGTAATTCTGGAGCCATAAAAACATATATACAGTACTTGTCCAACACCAAATGACAGAGACAACGTTAATGGTAAGCATACTAGAGCATTAAGCAGACATAGAGCCCGATATTTATCACAGCAGATGGTGACCAAAGACAAAACCAAAACCAAGTGAATACCAACATTTATCATGTACCCCTAAAGATGACTCAAAATTAATTCTAATGTTGCTCTCTATCTGCTGGATGTGTAAATAGCCAACTGTCTACTAATAACTTCACCTCATTAACTTAAGAAGTGATAATATGTCAGTGCATGTTTTTGCTGCCCCCAAGTGTCCAAAAAACTGTTGATGCAAGTTTAAAATGACACTTAATATGGAAATATATCGTATTTAAGTTCAGACTATTGTTAATTTGACAGCACACTCTTGAGTGTTAGTGCTGCAAAAGAAAGCTACTGTCCCTGCAAACTGTAAGTACAATACAATACTAGAATAATACTTCAAAATATAGCATGCTGAAAATAAACAATAGGCATGATGTCAACAAAACCAGAAAAAAACCCATAAAATTGTCCTTTTAGTTAGGTTTCACCTTAAAGAATTAAGGATTAAAGAATCATAAATAATCAAAATTTTAAACTGACAGGCAATACACAACGTTAGTGACGTAGTCACATATATGCCTGCTTTTCTGTAGATGACGAATGAATCATGAAAGGCATTTTAGAGAGGTACAGCTAAAGTGGTTATAAGCAGGCTGAATACATGATTAAAATAAAATGTGACCTTTTATTCTTATTCTTCTCCATCACTACGAACATCACTCAATACATCACACTGGAGCTCTAAAAGCACTTGTTCTGATCTCAAACACCTGTGAGTCAGTCAACCAAAGACCCGTGACTCATGCAGGACAGAGAGAAGCGATGGAGAGAGAGAAAGAGGGAGAGATGAGGGGGGGGTATGGAGGTATGAAAGCCAGAAAGCAAGAGAGAGAGAGAGAGAGAGAGCATTAAGAAAAAATGAATGAGGAAAGAGAGATTGAGTGAGAAAAGAGGATGAGGACGCCAGATAGAGAGAGAGGGAAAGGAGAGTGTAGTGCAATTGGGATTGCTGGGCTGTGTGGCTGCTGTGTGATCCGCGTGGCAGGAGGTTTGGCAGTAAAAATGAAAGCGCACATTCCTGTGGTTTCAGTGATTTGTGGTCTTATAAATATCCAGTGTGTGGGCAGCTCCGCTCTTCCAGTATCCACGACCCGCTGCCCACTGAGCCAAGGCAAGAAAAGGAACATGTCAATACCTATTGAAGTGGGTGGCTCAGAGGTGTACTGTATGCATGTATGTGTGTAGGCGTGAGGAAGGTACATATAATGTGTTTTTTGTCTGCTTATGAGCCATTTACGGTATTTAGGCTTGCATAGTGACTTGTGCCACATGCAGTGATGTGTTCTAGACACAGAAGGTAAGCGATCAGGGATTTTAGGCATGGTCATGGTCATTGGGAGCCACATTCAGCTCAGTCATACAGGCACAATTACCTCATACAACATGATTCCTCTTTGTCTGCTCGTGTAATAATCTCAGTGATGTATCTATGTGACAAAACAAACTGGCACTGGCATCTATTCTACTAAGACTTGCACGCAACTCCCAATTAAAAACAGGATTTTTGCATTTCAAATCAAAGCAAACAACTGTACAAGTAGTACAGATATCCTGTGATATTCAATACAGGCTTCCACCTCTATCTGTATCTATGTGTCTATCCAGCAGGCTTACATAAAGCATAGCATAGCATAGAGTAGTATAATATGAACCACTGCTTTCGAGGTCAGAGCCATACTACATAAAACAATATTTTTATAATGTCATAGGGTAAACACGCCAAAGCTTCAAAGCATCCTTTGCTTAATATAACTCAGTCAAACTCCCTGTGGTGTCTCTGAATTGTAATTTACTTCTGAAACCTGACATTTCACCTCTATAGTGTGTGTGTGAAATTAGTTTTCACATCCAAAAACTTGTGTGTGTGTGTGTTTGCTCTATATTCACTCTATAGCTGGGCTCTCTGTGCGTGCATGCGTGTGTGTGTGCTGTTGCTCAGTAACGAAGTAGCCCCCATGGGGGACAATTAGGACTTCTCACAATGTGCTCAAACAGCAATTAAAACAGCCATTAGTGATAGAGAGAGAGAGAGAGAGAAATTCAGAGAGCAAGATGAGAGAGAATGACAGAAAACTAGATAATAAGACAGAGGCCCAAATAAACAGAGAATGAAACGTCCTTCAAGGCTCCGGTTTTAAACAGGAAATAAGAAAGGCCGAATATTCATCATGTATTAAAAATGACTCTGAGTTGGCACTTTGTATTTCATATTACACATCTCTGACAATGTGGTAATAACTTGTGAGCCGCAGAGAGGGCTCTCAACACTTACAGCCTACTCTATGGTGGAGTAATGGAAGTGCAAAGGCAATGAGGGATGAACAACTTTTTGAAGCAACGGATAAGGACGTTATTATTTCAGCAGTGATGAAAAATTGATTCATGAGGCATAATTGTCATAAAATAACGTCCAAATTATGCATCTATGATGAGATGACGCATTATAAAGCAACTCTTTAGTGACTAGTTGGGATAAACGATTAAAAAACACTTTCCCTCTGACTCTGCGCTGACAAACTACAGTATAGGACAGCTAAAAGCCCAACAGAGTGGCAAACAATCTAAATACAACACTCTCTTGAAGAAAATGGATATGTATATCTCACCTGTAGGAGCTGTTGTCGGAGCACGGGTTATGAGCACGCACAATCACAAAGACGTGCTGAAAGTGAGAGCGGATGTTTTTGGGGGTGAAAGGAAGCGCCCCGGGCTCCTGGAACACAATCGTGACGATATCGTTCCCAATGTGCCGTTTCCTCAGCAACTGGTAAAGCAAAAAAGACAGCAGGAGAAACATACAGAGTTATATTAAATTAGATTTGAAGAAAAACAATTAAAATGTACACAACACTGTGAAAATGAAGAAATCATAAAAGTTCTGTAGAAGAAAGCTTTGACTATTACATTATCTAGACAACCGCAACTTCTTCAGATTATGTTTATTCATCCCTTCATTCATTCATCCAACCTTAAGATAAGACTTAAAAAAATAAATAAAAATCTGAGGGCATTTCCTCATTTTTGGTAATATTGACAGAACAAAAGAACAGAAATAATGAACCAGGAAACACATTTAAAGACACTTACATTCAAGAGCTGAACAGTTAAATTAAACCGACCTTTAAGTACAAGAGCATTATATTTTAATGTGTCTCGCAAAAGTATGTGCAGCACAAAAACTGGAAGCAATTTCCCAAATTTAGTGCCTGCATACAGGACTTCTGAGTGTTAGTCATTCAATCACTTGAACAAGTCAATTACAACTATGGGACAATTTAGTAAAGAGGTAATTAATGAGGGCAAGTTGCCATTAAGGGCTTTATTAGTAAAAAAAAAAAAGAAAGAAAGAAATCGATGTCACATCTCTCTGTTAGAGGTGTCCAACTGGCCTTTTTCTTTAAAATGCAATGATGAATAGAATAACTGTCACTGCCAATAAAACTAAATCCAGGGGTTTAAGAATGGAGGCAGAGGCGTGTCTAGAGACAAAATCATAGAAATCCAGAGCTGACAGGAAGACGGCTTCATTTATCTGCTTCCTACTGAACTTAGCATTGAAATGATCTCTTTAGCATTTTTCTTTGTAGCTTGCTGACAAGTGTGTCAAAGTGAAATTGAAATGTAAGCTTTTAATGAAAGTACAGCATGCTTTGAAGTATTCCAATCTTACAGTCAAACCGAAAGAGAAACGTGTGTGTTTTTACGACAATGTGACCTAAATGACCATTTTCTTTAGAAATGAAAAGGTACAACTCGTTTGCGGACGTAAAGACGGTGCATTTGATGCTGTGAGCCCTTTAATTAACATACCTGTTGCTTGTTGTTGGGTGTGTAGGGCAGCATGGTAGACACATGGAACATGATCTCATAATCCTTGTAAGTGGTGTACAGGGAGTGGGTGCCTGTCGAGTCAGCTGTTGGGGATACAATTACGTGTGAATTTCTCATGCTTTGGAATCCAAAAATATACAGTATACACACTAGGCCACACTCTTCGGGTGTTGTTTGGTTTACCGCAGAGATTTGTGAAAAGCAGTTATATTCTAGTATAAAAACATTCTAAAACTGTAGCTTTACGATGACTAATTTCTTCTTTTACATAAACAACTATTGCTATCAGATTTTGGAGATGTGTTTATAAGAAGGCGACTGAAAAAAAATCAACATTCGAAACACACAGCATTTTGTAATTCCCATTATAAACTACCATACTATGAACAATTACAGCCAAACATCATCTTCATGATGCTGATCAGATGACCAAGGGTTCTCTGATCTCTTAACAAGCTCTGACCCTGAAGAGAGCCACTGCATGTTGATAACCACCTCCACAGTCTATCGACTTGCTCTATTCAGACAACACGACAGTCACAAGGTGTTTAAAAGGCCACACTTAACTAAGCCAAATCACCTCAATTAATTACACTCCTCCTATAGGGATTGCTTTGTATTGCTGTATTTAGTCTACTAAAGCTAACTCAAGGTTGTATTATGTGTCCTGCAAAAAGGTGACAGGAGGAGTTTATGGGGAATGACTGAACTGATATAAGAATAGCATTATAGAGTTATATATCAAACACAGGCTTAGAAGGCAGACATTAATCTCAATGCAGAGGTGGAAAGAGGAAGAGAACACATAGCGCATCAGTTTATCCAGCAGAATAATCTGACACCAAAGGCCATCTGTCACATGACTGGAATTAAAGGAACTTTTATTTTGAAGGCAGTGCATAGAGAGCAGTCTTCAGTGGTGAAATAAAGCCAAATGTTTTAACTTCTTTGCTTTTTTCTCCTCATACTGTACATCCTTATCCTGTACTCACAATGGCTTGTGGGTAACACCTATGAAGTCTTTGACTTCAGAGGCCAAGAAGAGAGTCTTCTGGAGTTACTCCCTAAGGGTAACACCTATGTTGATAGGCAGAAACTCACACCTCGATATAATTTGTCTTAATTTCTGAAATTAAGACAGACCTCTGGGCTGATATGTTGCCACTTCATTTTCCCATCTGGCCATGCAGTCGTTTTTTACACATCATTGTTATATATTACAGTAAAGGTCTTTCTGATCTCATTCCCAACAATTACTGATTAAATTAATATGCCATGTTGGTCTGACCACCTCCTGCATGCTGCAATCCATCAAATGCCTGCAGGGTGACTGAACACAAGACATCTTTAATCACTGAGAACTTCTACTTTGTGTGTTAATCACTGTTTACACTGCTGCTGTGAATTAGTGTCAGTGTAATAGCATCTGGAAGCTTTTTCCACTGTACTTGTAGGAAAACCTGTAATTTCTGTTCATGTACGTACTCTTCGTGTCCAGCTGGGCCCGGTACTTGGTGAAGCCTTTGAGTCGAACCCTCTCTCCCAGCAGATGAAGGAACTCCTCCAGCGCAGGGCCAGCTGATTCGTTGTTGTACATCTCCTCTTCGCTGCTCTGGCCTGCCATGCAGTACATCACTCCAACTTTCCGCTGGAAACTCAACTATGAAGAGAGAGCCAGAGACCGTTGCAATAAAAAGAGGATACACACGTATATATATACACTGCTGTGTAGAAATCATGTTAGAGCAACCATGTTGACATTTGAGGGAGACTCCGTGCTGGCATTTTAAGAATAACCACCTTGGGTTGTTCATGATGCCATTTTCCAGATAAATCATGTTGACATTTTCAGAGGTTGAGCTTTTGATGATTGCATCAGGGAGCATGAGTATCAAAGAGTTTGTATTTTTCCCTTTTTTAAGGTCGAGGTTATGTGTGTGTGCTGGCCGATATGCGAGGGAGTTTTTCCAATTCAGCATAATAGTCTCTGCGAGTGAATGGATAAATAACATATAAATAATAACTAATTCCGCTCCATGATGAAACATTCCCTCTTTTGTGAAAACACACTTACATATGAGATGATTCATAAAATATAAGATGTACACAATGTGCTGGACAGGATCATTTCTGAGAAACGAGTGCCATTAGTTCAAAGAATGATCACAGTCATGCTGAATATATCATATTTGTGAGGAATGATGATGACAGTATGTAGTCTAAGTAACACTGTCTTTTTATTAAAACAGTAACACCGTTTTTTGTGTCTCCTTACCCCCTGCTCATCCAGCTTCATCAGCTGCTCAGTGACCTTAGGCGTGTTGAGTGCCAGACGCAGGCAGTGGACATTGAGTTCGGGAACCAGGTACTCCAGCACCTCTTTGAGGGGCAAGCCGCGAGCCAGACCATGCTTGGATGTGGAAGGCACTGCATCTTCCAGGATGGAGCCCCTCAGGGTATTCAGCTGGGAGAAGAAAAAGAAAACTGGACTGAGGATTTTTTTTGAGTTTGAAGAAAATCAAATCAGTCAAAAACAGAAAAGCCCTCTGCTGTGAAACTGGAAATGAATTATCAACCAACTGTTACACAAAATAAATTACAGTTTGTCATCTGCACTGCCTGTGGCTTCATCATCAACTATCGAAATCATAAAAATAAAAAAATCATACAAAAGTATGTGCTGTTATTATTATAAATATTATTTCTCCATTGATCAGAGGAGCATACAATTGCTTATAACAATTACTGAATACAATGTGTGTGTTTAATATCCTGAAACACTTCCCAGTAGGATTCACATACAAGATTGTATCTTATTATTAGAGCATATTACACTGCAGTAATGCAGAAGCTCCCTCAACAGTAACAGAACAGTCTGGGTCCCTCCCTTTCTGTTCCGTGCAGTGTGTTGGTTCTTTTAAAATCTCCCTCTAAATGGCAACAACAAAAGCAGAACTAGCTGCCCAGCCTTCACCAGATCAGTAGAGCAAGTCTATGTTTGGAAAACTGCAAGAAACCCTGTGATGAGGCCTAACGGACTGTGCAATTAAATTAAATGTGCAGCATGAGAGCTCTTTTCAAAGGATAATCATGGCCATTGCTGCATCATGGGCTCAGGATCACTCATGAAATCAATCTTTTTTTTCTCCCTCCAAAATCCAGGCTAAAAAATAGATTCTGAACAGACTATGTTTTCTGCACTAGAAAACAAAACTGCAGAGGCCTGTCTGGTTAAGCGAGAGAGAGAAAAGAATCCATGTTGGTTTATCATTTCCACTATGAAGACTCAAGACAAACAACAACAAACACGAGGAGGACATCCATAAATAAATCAAGAACTGTAGAAGGACCAGGATCTGAATATCCATAGTGAACAAATAAACACAGCTATCCATGGGAATAGCTGTAGGGATCCCATTGCTGTCAAGAATCACTAATGCATTTTGGTTTGTGTGTCGATTGGAACAATGTTGGTGCAAATGGCCCAAGGTTAAACGAATGGAAGACAGGGTCCATACAGTCCTTATCAACCTTTACTTTATGTTTAGGATTATTTAACACTTGCTCATTTCTAAAGTAAGCGATCAACGGACTTATGCAACAATGAATGATGAGTGAACATGCCAGGAGACAACAAACAGATACAACAATGGATCATTTCATTTCAAATATTAAAAGATTATGTTGAAAATCAAACATAACATAACTGGTCAAACTAAGCATTTTCCAGACTTCCAAGGCTTTGTATAAATCCTCTGATGAGAAGCACTCTCACTGAAGAGAGGACAAGTTGTTGTCCTCAGTGGACACTGGACTTATCCCCTCAACATCAGTGCATCCCACTCACTCCCACACATATATATATCTATACCTTCTGAACTCACTGCTCTGAAAATAGCAATTAGAGAGGAGAGAGGGAGGCAAGAGAAGGGGAAAAAAATAGAGGGAAACACAGCACAGTAGGTCGTGCATCATCCCAAGAGATCGGAGGGGCTATTACTCATGGAGCGCTTCAATACGAGAGCAATGTTTTCCTCCTCTACTCAAATACCTTTGGCGCTATTTTTGTCTCATTTAGCTGCAAAATGGCACAGCTCAGTCCTTCACAGATGAAGGCTGACAAAGATGGTAGGTGGGCGTTCAGCTCAGAGAATGAGGACATGGATCTCTGGCTCTGGCGTGTCTATAGGAGGAGGTGGCAGAAAGCTACAGGGATTTACAAAAGATGTCGAATCAAACGGCAGATTGAGCATTGTGGATAAACCATTGTGAAAAAAAAAACACATTACAAATTCAATCAAAAACGCAATAATTTGAGGAGGTGTTTCTCTGTTACATCGCTCAGTACAGTACAGAGTGTACTAAATATTGACACATTCGTGAACATGAACATTCGTGGCTCCAGAGAGAAGAGCTACAACCACAGGACATCCTGTTGAATGGACAGATACATCACTCAGTATAGACAGTAAGACGTTCATGTGTCCATTTCAATGTACCTCACTCGTTCTGAAAATGACCCTGTAGTTGTACTGCTGCCCATGATCCTTGTGTTCATCCAACTTCTCCCTTCTCAGACTCACTGCCACTGGGCCAAGGTTCTCATCTACCCCCAGGTAGTTCCAGTGTTCTAGGGGTGAGGAGGAATGGGAGTACAGTAAACAGCCAACAGCATTTAGGACAGAAAACGCAAACACAATCAGAACAGAATCTAAGCACATAATATACTATTTTGTTTACCTCTGAGGTAGAAGTACTTTCGGTAGTAATAGGCGCCGAGGTCAACATGTTCCACAATGTATCGTTTGGATCTGTCAGCGTGTTGGCTTGGCCCATCCTTGGACGCCTCCAACACAGCCACACCAGCATTGGTAAAATGAGTAGTGAGGGTGGCATCCAAAGGTCCTTCCTCTGTACTGCCAGAAGAACTGCTTGAGCTCCCACCACTACCTATGCTGCCCTGCTGCAGGACGGAAGACAAGGAAACGTTAAAAGGGAGTAAGCTGCCAACCATAATCATATATTTAATCTTTAGCACATCTTCAACACGCAGTAATCAAGTTTTAAGTGATCTAATCATCCTATTACTTCACAAAACCTACCTGTTTAGCAGGAGAGATGTTCCTCTCACCCTCTCCACCAATTTCATTCCTGAAACAAGGGCAGCTGAGCACCAGGTCATTGCTCTTGTCATCACCAGGGTCCAAGGCGGGGTTGGTACTGTGTCCTCCTGTTCCCTCCTTGCTCAGCTCTTCTTGTGAGCCACAGGGTGACCCATACACTGCACTCTGATTGGAAGAGAGTGAGGATGTGGCTGAAGCTGAGGCGGCAGCAGCCGCCGAAGCACCGGTTGTAGTGTTCTTGCGTTTGGACCCAGATTGCCGACTTTGGACTGCCTCATTGAGGTCAAAGAGTAGAGACTGGATATCAAAGTGGGAAAAGCCCTTTTGGCACAACCAAGGTTTGGGAGGTGGGCCACTTTCATCCCCTTTCCCCCCATCTTCAACATCTGAGCCTGCCCTCGATGTGTCACCCTCCACCTTCACACTGCGCAGCTTACGGAATATTGACTCTCCACCTGTCTCTGACTTTGACCTCCTCTTCAAGTGCTTTTCTCGTTCCTTCAGGCGACTGGCAGGACTACCTCTGGCTGGACCTAAAGGCCCATCTGGCAGGTCCAGAGCAGCCTGTTTTATCGGGGCCACGGTAAGTAGTTCTGTTAGCCTCTCTGGAGCTGGGCTTCGCTGATCGGGAGCCTCAGAGGACTGGTATCCCTTTAGCATGTCAAAAAAACTCTCTCCTGACACTCCATGTTTATCTATGGATGAAGTGCTGCCATATTCACGGTGCATGGGTGTCCATCCAGAGAAGGACCAACCCTCGTTGCCATCCCCATCCAGCTCACTGATGGTTATGTCACTGTTACTGCGCTGGCGGATACGCCTCATGCCTTTTCGAGGCGATCCCAGATAGCCATCTGGTGACAGGAAGCGGTTGTCCTTTCCCTTGCTCTGCATCTTGCTCTTTAGTGTGTTGTGGATGTTGCGCAGCATGGATGAGTCCTGTGGGCTTATCAGGTGGCCCAGCTTAGCTGACAGATTGCTGTGGGCTGTGACGGCTGACACCCCACCTCCTCCGCTGCCACCACTACCACTACCACCACCTCCTCCTCCTCCACTTCCTCCTCCTCCTCCTCCCCCTCCTCCAAGTCTTTCTCTATCTCCACTTCCTGATCCTGAAGAGCTGGTGGTGTTGGTAGAGCTGGGTGAATCAGTTTCCACAGTGATATGCCAAACACCACCTCCTCCTCCATCTTTCCGCGGGGGCCAATCGGCCACACGAGCCCGTACCCCCATTTTGGGGACGCCAGGGTTGGTGCCGGTGGTGGAGGAAGAGGAGATGTGGGCACTCTCACTGCGGGGTGGTGGTGCCCCCCCATTGGGCAGTCGCAGGCGGCGGGTATAGAACTCATCAGTAGCCGGCACTGAGCCCCCAACCGAGCGCTCTGTCTGAGAACGCTTCAGACTGGTCATGATGGAGATGGGATGGGGTATGGGGAGGGGAGATGGGAGGGAAAGGTAGGGTTGCTAATGAGTTTAGATTAGGGTTAACATAATGCCCATGGAGTGAAGTGACGGGTCTCACGGACACATTTGGTGCTGTAAAAGAGCAAAGGAAAAAAAATACATGAATAGGTCTCAATACTGAACAATTAATAGTAAACAAAAGATCTTGAATCAGTGGTCTCCAATAAAGGAATGGCTGCAACTAAGAAGATCAAGGCATTAAATTTGCATTCTTTTTGATAAAAACAACAGCAGAGATGCCATACCTTCACAGAGCTGAAGCTTGATGAAAAGAAATGGGTTGATGGTGAACTTTCACAACTGTGGTCTCTACAAAGCAGTCTGCATTGCAACCATGCTGGGAGAGAGCTCAATTTAGTCTGGATGGGACCAACTCACCAACTGAAAAAAGTAGCACAGGGAGAGAAAGGGGATAGGGAGAGAACATCAACATCATGGGTTTATTTACTAAATATTTGATACTTCCAGATCCAAGAGTCATCAATTGGAAAATGGGTAATTTAGTAGAATTCAGAACAAAAAGGACTGCAATTTCATGTTAACATCACAGACAAAAAGGTTCGGCTATGTTCGAGAGTCAGGGTAGTAGGGGTGTGACGATACACTCAGTTGCACATGCATTTTGAAATGTTTTATAATAACTCTTTACATGCATGAGGTAAGCATGAGCTTTTAATGAACTTCTTCTTCCACAAATTGAAACTAGAACTAAAATTTATAAAAGTTAAAATAAAACAATTTAAAATAAATCAAATTAAATATTTCCTATTGTCCGTGTCTTATAAGTCACTCTAGTGCAATTTATCATTTCCACCGGGTAGCCAAAATGCTGCCAAACAAACGATTTGAAAGTGGCGGGGGCATCTTCAATCGTAATGCCGGTATTTTCCGACGTCATTCTGGCTGCTTGCTGCTTTCCCTCCTCGTGGCACGAGATCTCGTCACACCCCTACAGGGTAGTCTATAGCTTTGAGAAACCACCCCATTTTATTGCAGTGTTACATATTTGACTAGTCATAGCTAATGATTCGATTCACATTTTCCTCAAAGGGAAACGTTAACAATTTTACATGAGATCAGTTAGTTAGTCACGGGGAATAACACAGCCTGTGAATATTGAGAAAGAGGTCTCCTCTGGCTCTGTAGAGAACTTTGTCCAAAATAACACTCATAATGTCATCAGGGCTTCTCAGCTTGTGCTCAGAGGCTGCAATTTTTAAAAAGAAAGCTTTTGTTACAAACAGGGAGGCATTTGGATTATACGTGGGTATTTATCAGGCAGCAAGGGTTGAGTGAAAAGATGTAATAGAGTTGCGTAAGGGAATTGTAGAAGTGAGTATTTTTGGCATTTGACCCATAACGGAGAATAAATGTTGCTGCTGCACTGATCATGACCTTTTTTTAAACACAGTCTGAAGTTCAATGCTAAATTGTTGGAGCACTATTTTAAGGAAGCTGTAAATTTTATTCTTGTTGAATATTTGTACGTCATTTGGGAGACTTGTGTCAGCTAAATACCTAAACAAGTAAAATTACAGATGCTTCAGGATTTAATTCTTGCTGCCAAGAAGGGAGTGTCTTTGCTTGTTTAAGATTTTCCTTCATGACATCAAAGGAGCCATGATAAACTTGACCTAGCGGTCAAAGATATTGGACAGCTCTTGGATAGCCCTTACAACCTGGAACTCCCCTCAAAGGCTTCAGGATATTAATGTAAGACAGAACAATAAGTACAAAATCAACATTTCCACATGTGAAAACCAAAGTGTGGGTGCACAGGCAGACTTGAGCCAAATGATGTGATTGCTGTTGCCTCAAACAGCCACTGATGAAAAAGCCGGAGGAAAGGTTCTCAGTTTGTTTGAGTGTTTGTCTACTGGTTTGTCCATAATGGTGCACTACCTCTCTCTTCTAGACCTCACTTTGTATCACCATGGCGATAAGTACTTGTACAGTCATGTTTCTGTAAGCGCTTGTGTATGTGTGAGAGGAAGAGAGAGAAAGAACAGGACGACTGATTCCTTCCCTTCCCACAACCTTGCTGTGCACCAATACATTACTGTTACTGAGTTTTCAAATGCAATTATTAATGCAGAGACAGACTGCCAATTGTGTCAGTAATTTTATGAGATACCTCAGTGCCTCGAGTTGTCTGAGACATTTTCTGTTATTTCGATATAGGTGACCCTTTAACACAGATTGGGGTGTTTTGTTGTAGCACTACAGTCTCTCTAATCCTGCTTATGAGTTGTTCAGATGGGCATATTTGAGTAGCATGACATCCCAGTGTGGGCTTTGGTTTGACTTTAAACACTAAAGTGTTTGAAATCGAACATGCAGAAATTCAAAAGTAAAAACTCAAATGTCATTTCCATTTCACAGCCAGGTGTCTAAGAGGGATATTCCCATTTCCATACTGCACAGGCTTGTGTTGTGGGAATATTTTTGTAATAGTAAAAAGACCTTTCAGTTTTCTGTTGGAGATCATGTTAATCTCGCATACTGCAAAATTATCTCAAAGCTTGCCAGCGTTGTTGATTGTGAATTGTGCAACGGGGTGAACTTGAATATAAAAGAAACCTCCCCATGAGGGCTTTATTCTACACTTGGGAAATAATTTAAGCTTGTTAAACTTTTCTTAAACAGTACAAAACTTCATGCCTCCAACCTAATGTAGACCAATGGGTCCCCATTCTTTTCAAAGCTCTACCAATTAGACTCAAATCCACAAAATACCAAATGACAGATGTGCATAACATTGACAAACTCCATTTTATTCCTAAATAAGATGAGAGAAAGAGATTCATTTCCTTCTACTGATGTTTCTAATGGTACAACAGTAGAAGTCACAGAGTAGTAACACTGCATTGCCCTCCACTATAAGCCAAAGATGCATCTGAAATCACACTCACATAACTACCTGCAGTGTGCCTTTCTCTTCCTCCTCTGAGGACTGTGTAGTACTCTTTAATGAGAGTTGGGGAGAACGAGAAAAAAAACAGTGAAAGTGTAAAAAAAACAGCGAAAGAAAGAGTTGGAGAACAGATTGCAGGGAGAGAGGATTATACTGTATGTTAGGGAGACTGGGAATTAAAACGAATGATTGTGGCATAGTCTGCCTCTCTGCAGCCACAGAGGACCAATTACACTGACAGATACTCAGTAACCTTTAGCAGTGTCTAAATGAGGTCGATTCCTGAGGTAAATATGTGGCATTACTGCTCAATGCGGCAAAGTACTACCAAGATTGTCTGTGGGCCTAGTCAACTGGAAACAGTTAACAGAGGGACTTATTTGCATCTTACTGATAATGGTGTTTGGGATCATGGGCATGACATTACCAAACCATGAAAGTGTTGCTGCAATATCCTTAACAAGCGTTTGATATTAGAGTTACAAATCTGGTTATTGGAGAGTGAATTTAATAGGCAACAGTCCCCTGAGGCAATTCGGTGCTAAAAAGACTGTAACTTCAGATGATGCTTACTTAATTTGACTAACTCGGGACTGCTGAAGCTTGTGAAACAGATTTCGTCTTACATTAGAGAAATGACTACAATGGCCAATAACTGCGTTGTTTCAAGATAGACTTGAAGAAGCCTCGTACTGGTGCTGGTACTTCTCCAAGGCTCTGTGAAGTACTGGACAAGCAGTACTTTGGGATATGTCCTAAATTAATCAGATGTGTTGTTGTTATCATCATCAGTACTATACTGAAATATACAGTAAATAAAAACCCAACACACTTGTTTGTCTAGCTATCATTGTTTGGCAACTGCTCTCCATGGAGAGTTCCTAACAGTAGAAGAAAGGCTTCTATGAAGATTACATCATGACGATGTCATTGTGGTTGCCTGAATAAGTAATGACGAGTGAGGTAAGTATGACTTCATGATGTTTTGGAGACCTGTGTCTCCAGTGATAGACTGTGGCGCAAGTTAATATGACGTCATGCTGATGCTTGTGAGGTTAAGTAATTGTGACGGGACCAGGGACTTTTGGATGTCTGATTTCAACGTCATGCTGTGCCGACTGTTTCTAGTTGTTTTATAAGCAGTTATTAATTGAAGAGCTGCTCCAAGTATAAGAGTCAATATCATTCATTATTAATTGATTATTCATGCATTGAACTGTTTGTTTGTGCGTGGGCGCCACTTTTACATGTTCAACTGACTTTCTGTGCACTAGCTATGAGACTCCAGGCTTCGCAAGCAATCAATTGTTAATCAATTGATCAATAAATAATTAACTCAAGTGTACCAACTGAACCCCACGTCAATTTTCCCCATAATTAAAGCCAAATTACACAGTCCTTTTCCGAGAAGCCCCCTATGGATTGCATATCAGTTCGGTTTTATGAAATTAAAAGAAGGAGGAATAAATGACAATATTTATGGATTAATTCACTAAAGAGCACAATGTCACAAGGCCGTCATTATTGCTGCGATGGGGATTTAAAAATATGTAAACCATAGTGCTTCTCATGCTTGTTTAAAATGTGTCTGGCTGCTACAGGTTGTTGTCTAGCAGCACAGCTGTGCCGGTATGGACAGCGTGTGACTATGAATCTGCTCCAGTGCGGTGAGTCATACACACCTGAAAATTACAGAGCAGACGGGCTGTGTAACTAACTGACTAACTGAGAGAGGCTACTGCCGAACAATGAAAGGAGACACAGTCATAGGAAGACTCTTGAAAAGAGAGGACACAGAAAGTTAAATGGAGGTTTCTGTGGGTGTGTACGCGTTTGTTTGCGAGTGTAGCTCAGATGCAAAGACTGAAATCTTTTGTCCCTTTCTTCTGCGTGTTCTCAGAAATAACGTAAATTGGAACCAGTTAATATTTTTAGACAATTGCAGAGTGAATCAGGGCTCGGCATTGATTAATCAGCTTGTATTGTAGTTGAAGAAAATGGATAGTTTTTCCTAGGCCTGTGTTTAGTGAAGATCGCCACCTTGTAATCACGGAGCAGTATTTTTCTTTATAAGAAGGGGGCTGACGAAAGAAACAAGATTTAAAGAAACAAAAAGGAAGAAAGAAAATTATACGCTGGTGTCAATGGTTCTGTTTTTTATGTTAACAAATATTTGCCAATTATTCACTTGTTTCCCAAGGGAGACCTCATTACCGCACTGACTAGTGAGTCAAGTCAAGTCACATCATGTCAAAACATACAATGTATTAATGGGTTTTACAACCCTTGGGAACAGACCCAACCCAAACTCTCTAAGAAGACAAGCAGGAGGACCCAAAGAACTTTGGACATAAAGGAAATGATGGAATTGGCCTCTTAAGAAAATGGAAAATTCAAAAAGTGACCCCCCCTTCTTTGATGGTAATAGATGATGGAGGTGGGAAAATGAAAATTAGAAATAATCAGAAAAGGAGACAGACACTGACTCAAACCTTGACAGCATGTCCTCTCAAACACCTGCTGCCAAGATGCTGCTGGGCATAGGTGTGACCGTTAAGGCAAGATGTCTGTCTGTGTGTCTGTGTGTTTGTGCACATGCATTCATTCACAAGTGGGTGCAAAGCCGCTGCAGGTATCACAAAGTGCCTTAGGACCAAAATAACATGGAAAAGGTCCAGATTATGACTCAGACATCCAAGGTGCACCCACAAGTGTCTCACACATAAATACACACAAACAAAAGGAACCAGATGATGAGGAATGTTGCATCACAGTATTTTTTTTTCTCACCAAAGTCATCTTTCCCAGGCTCTTTAATCTTTAGTGTCAGTGTAGATGGAAAAGAGACATATTTGAACTTGACTGAATAATAAAAATAAAAAAACACATCAGCAACGATGACTGCTCTGCACCAATAGCATCCCATTTTAAACAAAATGCGGCTATTTCAAACCTCTCGTGTGTCAAAATGAAACAGTAGCGGCCTGGTGTTTTTAAACGCTACATAGCCATTTGAAAGCCAAACAGCTTTTCATCTCAGCTTGTCTGAGTGTAGATGACGAAATGGTAGGCCAAGATGCAGAGGGAAGATAGGCAAGGAAGAAATAAATCAAACATTATTCTCTTTGAAAGCTGCCAGGCAGCAGGCAGTCCAGTGTGTTGGAGTTTCAGCTCAGAGCCTTTCAAAGTGAAACTGTAATTGTGTGGAAAGATAAACTTGCTTCGTTGTTTTTTTTTCTCCCTCTGCAGAGCTCGGCGTGGGGGTCTCCTCTCCAGCTCACTGAGATGTAGAAATGGGCTTTTTGTGGTGCTCTGAAGTCCTGTTGTCTTCTTCTCTCGTGTGTGAAATTGCAAAAGGCGTTCACACATACACTCCCCCTCTCCCGAGTTATCGCAGAGCGGCAATGCAGGCAGTGGGAGGAGATGAGCATTGAAATTTGATCGAGTGACGAGAGAGGAGTAAATGGCTGTCCCTTAATAATGGAATATATCAATTTTGTTATGGTTACCTGGTACCTGAGAGGTTTTGTTCATTAATAAGTCTGAAAATCGTTAGTTTTATAACAAAATACCGCTGTGAAAAAAGACTGACTCTATAGAAAGATTAAATGTTGAAGGTATAGCTTTAATCGTAATGTTAGGTAGTCATATGACCAGTAGCAGCAGCTTTTGATTGTCTCATTAACAGACGTTTTTGATTTAAATGAGATTTTTGCATTTCACCAAAGCTGACACACACTTTATACGAATGTAAAACAATCTTACCTGGCCTCGATTTAAAAATAGATACAGCTCCCCTTTGACTGTAGATGCCTGGATCTCTTATACGCACCAATCACCTGAAATGACAAAGAACAAAAAGCTTTGAACGCTGCAAGGATTAACCTCAGACTCCGTCATCGGGGCTAAATAAAAGTTTGTTATATTGGGAATCAAAGAAGATGTGATGATGCAGCAATGTCTGATGACAGGCAAACCAACCTTGGGTGAGTGAGGGACCAGATTTGCTCTCGATTGTAAGTGTTCTGTGAAATCGCTTGAGTGGAATATTTTAAGCAAAGTGTAGATGGCAGTACGGCTGCACGATATGGCCTATAACCAATATCTCGATATTTTTAAGCCATATCGCGATATACGATATATATCTCGATATTTTTATTTCTCCTGTGAATCACTATGAATGTTAAATTTAACCCGTTGATACAAAAAATAACATCAGTCATGATTCAAGTAGACCCTTCTATTAGATTAGTAATGGCTGCGCCGCGTTTTAGCTGCGTCCTCTGCCCTGTGTCAACTCACACCGGGCGCG